>NC_092711.1:132840291-132875291 GCF_047496885.1 Scyliorhinus torazame
GGAGGGAGGGAGGGAGGGGGGAGGAGGGAGGGGAGGGGGGGAGGGAGGGAGGGGGGGAGGGAGGGAGGGGGGGAGGGAGGAGGGAGGGGGGAGGGAGGGAGGGGAGGGAGGGGGAGGGGGAGGGAGGGAGGGAGGAGGGGGAGGGAGGGAGGGGGGAGGGAGGGAGGGGGGAGGGGGGGGAGGGAGGGAGGGGAGGGAGGGGGGAGGGAGGGGAGGGGAGGGAGGGAGGGAGGGGGGGAGGGAGGGAGGGAGGGAGGGAAGGGGAGAGGGAGGGAGGGAAGGGGAGAGGGAGGGAGGGAAGGGGAGAGGGAGGGAGGGAAGGTGGAGAGGGAGGGAGGGAAGGGAGAGGGGAGGGAGGAAGGGGAGAGGGAGGGAGGGAAGGGGAGAGGGAGGGAGGGAAGGGGGAGAGGGAGGGAGGGAAGGGGAGAGGGAGGGAGGGAAGGGGAGAGGGAGGGAGGGGAAGGGGAGAGGGAGGGAGGGAAGGGGAGAGGGAGGAGGGAGGGAAGGGGAGAGGGAGGAGGGAAGGGAGAGGGAGGGAGGGAAGGGGAGAGGGAGGGAGGGAAGGGGGAGAGGGAGGGAGGGGAAGGGGAGAGGGAGGAGGGAAGGGGAGAGGGAGGGAGGGAAGGGGAGAGGGAGGGAGGGGAAGGGGGAGAGGGAGGGAGGGAAGGGGAGAGGGAGGGAGGGAAGGGGAGAGGGAGGGAGGGAAGGGGAGAGGGAGGGAGGGAAGGGGAGAGGGAGGGAGGGAAGGAGAGGGAGGAGGGAAGGGAGGAGGAGGGAGAGGGAGAGGGAGGGAGGAGGGAAGGGGAGAGGGAGGGAGGGAAGGGGAGAGGGAGGGAGGGAAGGGGAGAGGGAGGGAGGGAAGGGAGAGGAGGGAAGGGGAGAGGGAGGGAGGAAGGGGGAGAGGAGGAGGGAGGGAGGGGAGAGGGAGGGAAGGGGAGAGGGAGGGAGGGAAAGGGGAGAGGGAGGGAGGAAGGGGAGAGGGAGGGAGGGAAGGGAGAGGGAGGGAGGGAGGGGAAGGGAAGGGAGGGAGAGGGAGGGAGGGGAAGGGGAGAGGGAGGAGGGAAGGGGAGAGGGAGGGAGGGAAGGGGAGAGGGAGGGAGGGAAGGGGAGAGGGAGGAGGGAGTGGGAGGGAGGGAGGGAGGGAAGGGGAGAGGGAGGGAGGGAAGGGGAGAGGGAGGGAGGGAAGGGGAGAGGGAGGGGGAAGGGAGAGGGAGAGGGAGGGAAGGGGGAGGAGGGAGGGAGGGAGGGAAGGGGAGAGGGAGGGAGGGAGGGAAGGGGAGGAGGGAGGGAGGGAGGGGAAGGGGAGAGGGGAGGGAGGGAGGGAAGGGGAGATGGAGGGAGGGAGGGAAGGGGAGAGGTGAGGGTGGGAGGGAAGGGGGAGGGTGGTGAGGGTGAGGGAGGGGAGGGAAGGGAGGGAGGGAGGGGAGGAGGGAGTGGGAGGGAGGGTAGGGAGGGGGGAGGGAGGGTGGGAGGGGAGGGAGTGGAGGGAGGAGGGAGGGGTAGGGGTGGAGGGGAGGAGGGAGGGGGAGGGTGGAGGGGGAAGGGTGAGGGAGGGAGGGAGGAGGGTGAGGGAGGGAGGGAGGAAGGGGAGAGGGAGGGGAGGGAGGGAAGGGAGAGGGAGGGAGGGAGGGAGGGGAGGGAGGGAGGGAGGGGAGAGGGGAGGAGGGAGGGAGGGAAGGGAGGGAGGGGAGGGAAGGGGAGAGGAAGGGGAGAGGGAGGGAGGGGGGCAGGAAGGAAGAGGAGTCTGCCCGATGGGGAGGTAGAGACAGACAAAATGCCCGGGAGAACGAGGGAGGCAATCCGCTGGTGGTGGAACTGATGGGTTGACAGAGGATGGTTCACAGATCAATGGAGTAACAGTAACAGTAGGCAGCCCTTATCCACCCTCCACAGTCGGACATGTGATGCCTCCCTCCGATATCTGTCTCTCATCAATATATCCCCCCCCCCCCACCCCCTCCCGTCCACCTGCTGCCAGTCACGCCACGAGCAGCGTCTTGTCCGCTGCGATGGACAAATGGTCCAGTAACTGTAAAGGGTGCATGTTACCTCCAGAAGTTCCACTTTCTCCTGCAGCTCCTTCTTGCTTCTGATCAAAGGAGGAGTCTTCAGCCTTTTGGGGCAGGATGGAGAGTTCATTAATGATCAAGGGATCTGCGGCATAGATACACACAGAGATACATAGAAGATAGGAGCAGGAGGAGGCCTTTTGGCCCTTCGAGCCTGCTCCGCCATTCATCACGATCATGGCTGATCATCCAACTCAATAGCCCAATCCTGCTTTCTCCCCATAGCCTTTGATCCCATTCTCCCCCAAGTGCTGTATCCAGCCGCCTCGTGAAAGTTTTAGCATCAACTACTTCCTGTGGTAGTGAATTCCACAGGCTCACCACTCTCTGGGTGAAGACATTTCTCCTCATCTCTGTCCTAAATGGTTTACCCTGAACCCTCAGGCTGGGACCCCTGGTTCTGGACACATCCACCATCGGGAACATCCTCCCTGCATCTACCCTGTCTAGTCCTGTTAGAATTCTATAAGTCTCTATGAGATTCCCCCTCATTCTTCTGAACTCCAGCGAGAACAATCCCAACCTAGTCAATCTCTCCTCATATGACAGTCCCGCCATCCCTGGATTCAGTCTGGTAAACCTTCGCTGCACTCCCTCGAGAGCAAGAACATCCTTCCTCAGAAAGGAGACATGGCAGTAATGTCACTGGATCAGTAATGCAGAGGCCCAGGGTTACTGCTCTGGGTTAGGGGGAAGGTGGAGACCATGACACGGGTTCGAATCCCACTACAGCAGCTCGTGGAATAATTCAAATTCAATGAATATTACGATCCGCGGTCCAGGCCCCAACAGTGGCTCGGATACTGGGCAGAAACCCCAATATTTTATTTTAATTTTGTAAGTCTGTGAGGAAAGGATACTTTGCTCCAGGAGTGATCTCACACTAAATAGGGATGTGGTTATATTAAAACAAACTTTATTACTAACACGGCTTTAAAATATCTTTAACATCACATAAGAAAATTGCTTACAATTACCCCTGAAACAATGCTGATCAATACAGTGACCACAATAACCCTTAACTGCTATCTTTATTCCCACTCAAACAACAGAACCATCTCAGATCTCAATCCACTTTTAAATACAGTTAGCACTCAGGACTGGATACTCCACTTTGAGAAAGAGAGATCTTTTGAGGCTGCATGAAAGAAAGAGACCTGCCCCCCTGTCAGAATAATGCAGAATCTCTGGCTGTATTACTTCAGAAAACCTTCTCAGCTCCCCATCCAGCCAAAAACTAACCCTAAAGACCTCAACCCCTGCTCCTCCTATTAGCTACATCATCTCACTAAGCTGAACACAATGTCTCTTAATTATCTACTCCACAGGGAATCGTCTTCAGATCAATAAAACTCCATTAGCCCAGACTTTTACGATGCTTTAATTACAACTCTGGCTCCCAAAAAGCCCAGCTGTCTTTCAAACCAGGATTTAAAAAAACGCTACTAAAGCAATCATACACAGTAACCCAGGTTTTTAACCCTCACTGCATCAAATAGAATACAATATATCTGAAATTTCTATCTTCATCACATTAATAAAAATCTAGACGACTGCATTTGCTGCCAAGCTGTCCGCGCGCAGTTCGAGCCTCTCACTCCGTGGCATCGTTGCAAGTAGCAACAAGGCCAGGACCAAAGATGGCGCAGCTCATATCATCACAGCTCCCTCTGAGGCAGGCAGTCGCCTCCTTTTATCCATCTTTTTAGAAACATAGAAAATAGAAGCAGGAGGAGGCCATTTGGCCCTTCAAGCCTGTTGCGGCATTGAATCCCTGCAGTGAGGGAGGCCATTCGACCCTTCGAATGAGCTACCCATTATGAGTAACCCCATAACCTAACCTGTTCATCCCTGGACACTAAGGGGCAATTTCGCATGGCCAATCCACCTAACCAGCACATCTTGGACAGCACGGTAGCACAAGTGGATAGCACTGTGGCTTCACAGAGCCAGGGTCCCAGGTTCGATTCCCCCGCTGGGTCACTGTCTGTGTGGTGTCTGCACGTTCTCCCGTGTCTGCGTGGGTTTCCTCCGGGTGCTCCGGTTTCCCTCCCACAGTCCAAAGACGTGCAGGTTAGGTGGACTGGCCATGATAAATTGCCCTTAGTGAACAAAAAAGGTTAGGAGGGGTTATTGGGTTACGGGATAGGGTGGAAGTGAGGGCTGAAGTGGGTCGGTGCAGACTCGATGGGCTGAATGGCCTCCTTCTGCACTGTATATTCTATGTTCTATATAAATCTTTGTACTGTGGGAAGAAACCGGAGCATCCGGAGGAAACCCACGCAGACACAGGGAGAACGTGCAGACTCCGCACAATCAGTGACCCGAGACTGGAAGTAAACCCGGATCCCTAGCGCTGTGAAGCAGCAGTGCTAACCACTGTACCACCGTGCCGCCCGTTATGATCACGTGTGATCATCCAACTCAATAGCCTAATCCCACTTTCCCCTCATATCACTTTGATTCCTTTTACCACAAGTGCTATATCTAATTCCTTCTTGAAAATATACAATATTCTGGCCTCAACTACTTCCTGTGGTGATGAATTCCACAGGCTCACCACTCTCTGGGTGAAGAAATTTCTCCTCATCTCTGTCCTAAATGGTCTACGCCATACCCTCAGACTATGACCCCTGGTTCTGGACACCCCCACCATCGGGATCATTCTTCCTGCATCCACCCGATCTAGCCCTGTTAGAATTTTAAAAGTCTCCATGAGGCCCCCCCTCATTTTTCTGAACTCCAGTGAATATCATCCTAACCTAGTCAATCTCTCCTCATATCCGGCCATCCCAGGAATCAGTCTGGTAAACCTTCGCTGCACTCCCGCCATAGCAAGAACATCCTTCCTCAGAGAAGGAGACCAAAACTGCACACAATACTCCAGGTGTGGCCTCACTAAGGCCCTGTATAACTGCAGCAACACATCCCTGCTTCTGTACTCGAAACCTCTCGCAATGAAGGCCAACATACCATTAGCCTTTTTTACCGCCTGCTGCACCTGCATGCTTACCTTCAGCGACTGGTGCACAAGGACACCCAGGTCCCGCTGCACACTCCCCTCTCCCAATTTACAACCATTCGAGTAGCAATCTGCCTTCCTGTTTTTGCTTCCAAAGTGGATAACCTCGCATTTCTCCAACTGATACTGTATCTGCCATTCATTTGCCCACTCACTCAACTTGTCCAAATCACACTGAAGGATCTCTGCAACCTCCTCACAGCTCACCCTCCCACGCAGTTTTAAAGCATCTGCAATTTGGAGATATGACATTTATGCCTCATCTAAATCATGAATATATATTGTGAATAGCTGGGATCCCAGCACCGATCCCTGAGGTACCCACTAGTCACTGCCTGCCAATTTGAAAAAGACCCATTAATTCCTACTCTGTTTCCTGTCTGCCAACCAGTTTTCTAGCCATCTCAATGCGCTACCCCTAATCCCGTGCGCTTTAATTTTACACGCGAATCTCTCATGTGGAACTTTTTCGAAAGCCATCTGAAAGTCCAAATACGCTCCCCCCCTCCCCCCAAATCAACTCTACCAGTTACATCCTTGAAGAATTCCAGTAGATTTGTGAAGCATGATTTCCTCTTCATAAATCCATGCTGACTCTGTCCAATCCTGCCACAAGTTACTGCTCTATAAAGTTAACGCCCCAGTTCCCAATCCACCAGGGAGAGAGAACATACCCCAGCTAAACTATACAAACTCATATTCAATCAATTATTTCCAATCGCAGTGACACAATTTTCTCTCTCTGAAGGAGATCAGAGATACGACCTCACAGATCGTAACCTGTTTCGTTGAACATCTTTCTTTCCCCGGCCTATGAACCTTCGCCAATTTCCAAACACGCATGCTGCATTTTGTTGCTTTATTCCTTTCCCAGGGTGTGTGCGTCGCCGGCGGGGACGCCAGCATTTGTTGCCTATCCCTTTTCTTTAAAATTTAGAGTACCCGATCGTTTTTTTTCCAATTAAAGGGCAATTTACCGACCCTGCATGTCTTTGGGTTGTGGGGGTGAGACCCGCGGCAAATGTGCAAACTCCACATGGACAGTGACCCGGAGCTGGTCCATCGGACCGGGTCCTCGGCATCGTGAGACAAGCAGAGCTAACCACTGCGCCACCGTGCCACCCATTCCGAATTTCCCTCTTGAACAGAGTGTGGGCTCGCTCGGCTACATCAGAGAGGTGGGGTGCAGTTTTTAAAAATAAATTTAGAGTACCCAATTAAATGTTTTTCCAAAGAAGGGGCAATTTAGCGTGGCCAATCCACCTAGCCTGCACATCTTTGGGTTGTGGGGGGCGTAACCCACAGGGAGAATGTGCAAACTCCACACGCACAGTGATCCAGAGCTGGGATCGAACCTGGGACCTCGGCGCCGTGAGGCATGAGGTGCTAACCACTGTGCCACCATGCTGCCGGGGGGGGGGGGGGGGGGGGTCGGGGGTGCGTCAGACCGGGTAAGGACATTAATGAATCAGGTTTTCTTTTAAAAACGACAATTGATGATGCATGTCATGGTCACCATTACTGAGATTAGCGACAATTGGTGGGATTTGAACCAGTAATTGGTGGGATTTGAACGGTATCCCCCCGCTGTACATCATCTCCCCTGAATAATACCATTCGAGGACCACTGCATGAGGGTGCATGGACATCACTGCATATGTGTTGGCATTCGAAAGCTGGATGCGGTGGAGTGACCCCATTGGTTTTCTGTGCCCGTGTGGACGCAAATTGGCTGTCACGCGACACCCGCTGAGAGGCCTGGGAATGAATATTGCAAATGCTTCTTTTGGTGCTTAACCATCCCGTGGAGTGACTCAAAGACGTCCGCTCCCGCCTTGCACAGTGCCCTTACCCGAAGTCGTGAGGGATCCTGGTGTAGAACTCGTTACAGGCCTCAACCAAAGCTTTCCCGGTCATGTTGCGGTTAATACAGCGCTCAATCTTCTGCAGGGAGATGTAGCCAGCTTTAATCTGAGCAGTGGTCAGCTTACCTACAGAGTGATGTGCCAGAGAAAGACAAGACATCAAATTAGCCAAATAAATTAGGCCAACGCAGGCTGGTGTTTAGATAAATGACAGGCAATCGCACTGAAATGTATAGGTTTCTGATGGGTCTTGATAGGATGGACACTATCAACATCCTGGGGGCTACCATTGAGCAGAAACTGAACTGGACCAGCCATGTAAACACTGTGGCCACAAGGGCAGGTCACAGGTTGGGAATCCTGCGGAGGGTAACTCTCCTGACTCCCCCCAAAGCCTGTCCACCATCCACAAGGCACAAGTCAGGAGTGCGATGGGATACTCTCCACTTGCCTGGGTGAGTGCGGCTCCGACAACACTCGAGAAGCTCGACACCACCCAGGACAAAGCAGCCCCGCTTTGATCGGCACCCCATCCACAAACATTCACTCCCCTCCACCACCGACGCACAGTGACAGCAGCGTGTGTACCATCTACAAGATGCACCGCAGCGACTCACCAAGGCTCCTTCGACAGCACCTTCCAAACCCACCACCTCTACCATCTAGAAGGACAAGGGGCAGCAGACACATGGGGAACTCCACCACCTGCAAGTTCCCCTCCGAGCCCCACACTCACCATCCTGACTGGGGAATATATCGGCCGTTCCTTCACTGTCGCCGGGTCACAATCCTGGACCTCCCTCCCTGACAGCACTGTGGGTGTTACCCACACCACACAGGGACTGCAGCCGGTTCGAGAAGGCGGCTCACCCACCTTGACCCCTGTAAACCCCCGAGCACATCGTTTCTAATGAAGTAAACCGGCTAATGCCCCCTTGGAGGCAAGAGTCCCAGGATGTGGGCATTTTGGGAGCCAGCTGAGGAGAGGTTTCTTCACTCAAGAGGGTTGTGAAATCTTTGGAATTCTCTGCTCCCAACAGGGTTGCGGACACTCTACTGTTGAAGGCGTTTTAAGGCCAGGGCGAACAGATTTTCGGTCTCTCTTGGGGGAACTGAGGGATACCTGCAGCGAGCAGGAAAGAGGAGTTAATGCCAACGGTCAAGGAATGGCAGAGCAGGCTCGCTCGGCCTACCCCAGCTCCCAACGGTGCCTGCTCTTCGTCCACACCCTCCAGGGCCAGGTCACCCCCGGGTTACCGCAAGTGGTATTACAATCCCAGACCAGACCCCAACAGTGACTAGGATACTGGATAGGAACCCCAATAGTTTATTTTAATTTTGTAAGACTGTGAGGAAAGGATACCGCACTCCAGGAGTGATTACTCTAAGAAATAGGGATGTGGTATATTAATATCAACTTTATTACTACCAAAGTATTAAAATACCTTTAACATCAATAGCTTACAAGTACCCCTTAAATGATACTACTCAATACAACACTCTTAATTGCGATCTTTATTCCAACTTAAACATGAAGAAAATAAAACATCTCAGCTCTCAATCCACCTTAAATATCCCAAGGCACAGAGGAATTCCTTGCCCAGTGAAGCAGTTGAGGCTCCTTCTTTAAACGTTTTTAAGAAAAAGATAGATGCCTTTCTAAAGAGTAAAGGGATTCGGGGATATGGTGTACGAGCCGGAGAGTGGAGCTGAGTCCACAAAGATCAGCCGTGATCTCATTGAATGGTGGAGCAGGCTCGAGGGGCCAGATGGCCGACTCCTGCTCCTGGTTCTTATGGCTACTTGCCTTACAGAGATATTCTTTGAGAAAGAGAAATCGCTTGACACTGCTTTAAAGCCACGGGGCGGGATTCTCCCCTACCCGGCGGGCGAGGGGCGTGAACCACTCCTGTGTCGGGGCGGCCCCAAAGGTGCGGATATCTCCGCACATTTAGGGCCCAAGCCCCTCACCTTGAGGGGCTAGGCCCGCGCCGGAGCGGTTTCTGCTCCACCGGCTGGCGGGAAAGGCCTTTGGCGCCACGCCAGCCGGGGCCGAAAGGACTTCGCCGAGCGGCAGAAGTCCGCAGCTTGCTGACGTCATCCCCGCGCATTGCACGGGGGGGGGGGGGGTCTCTCTTCCCCGTCGGCCATCGCGGAGGCGGAGGGAAAAGAGTGCCCCCACAGCACAGCCCAACGGATCGGTGGGCCCCGGTCGCGGGCCAAGGCACCCTGGGGCCACCAGGACCCCGGAGCCCGCCCACGCCGCCGACAAGGTAGGTGGTTTGATTGCTGGCGGGACTGGCGTGACAGCAGCGGGACTTCGGCCCATCGCGGGGCCGGAGAATCGCCGGGGCGGCCCGCCGTCCGACGCGCCGCGATTCCCGCCCCCGCCGAATTTGCGGTGCCGGAGAATTCGGCGGCCGGCATTCATGCCGCCCCCCCCCCCGGCGATTCTCCGACCCGGCGGGGGGTCGGAGAATCCCGCCCCAGATCTGACTCCTGTCAGACCTATGCAGAAACTCAGGCTGTGTGTCTTCAAAAGGTGTTTCTCAGGTTGGTTTCAATTCCCCCTCAAGTTTGCACTGCTTTAAAGACTGTTAATCTCTCTTTTTTAAATTAATGGGCAATTTAGCGTGGCCAATCCACCTACCCTACGCATCCCTGGGTCCTGGGGGTGAGACTCACGCAGACACGGGGAGAATGTGCAAACTCCACACAGACAGCGACCCGGGGCCAGGATCGAACCAGTGTCCTCGGCGACGCAAGGCAGCAGTGCTAGCCTCTGCACCGCCCTGCCGCCATTAATCGCTTTATAACGAAACTGCAGGGAGCAAAACCGGACTTTCGTGATCCCAGCTTCATCCGGGACAGAACTGAAACTGAAAAATGTTTTCTCAAAAAGCCTAAGCTCCACCCAGCAATGACATCATCTCACCACACTGAAAATGGATCAGCCCCCCCCAAGGGAATCCCCTTGATTAAAACAAAACTGCGTTAGCTCAAGCTTTTGATGAGGGCAGCACGGTAGCATTGTGGATAGCACAATTGCTTCACAGCTCCAGGGTCCCAGGTTCGATTCCGGCTTGGGTCACTGTCTGTGCGGAGTCTGCACGTCCTCCCCGTGTGTGCGTGGGTTTCCTCCGGGTGCTCCGGTTTCCTCCCACAGTCCACAGATGTGCAGGTTAGGTGGATTGGCCGTGATAAATTGCCCTTAGTGTCCAAAATTGCCCTTAGTGTTGGGTGGGGTTACTGGGTTATGGGGATAGGGTGGAGGTGTTGACCTGGGTAGGGTGCTCTTTCCAAGAGCCGGTGCAGACTCGATGGGCCGAATGGCCTCCTTCTGCACTGTAAATTCTATGACAATGATGGCTAATTGCACCCCAACTTCTAAAATATACTTGCCTCCCAAACTAGGAATTCTTTTAAAACAGAACTCAGCAGTCAAACAAACTGTGACCCAGGCTACCTTACTGCGCCAAATACCTACAATACATCGGAAATTCCCTACATTCAACAGTGTAAATGTTCTCACCGCCAGCCATGGGTTCGGGGGCAGGGGGTGTAGTCACAACCTTGTTGCGACCTAGCCGACACCCTCACAGATCTGAGCGCCAAGGTCTGGCCCGGCGACACTCGATTACACCCTGGAGGAACGCGCGGCGGCGGAGCTGTCCTCTTTCACGGGACTGGAAAAGAAACTGAAGCCCAGCCTCCCCCCGCCCGGTCCGGTGGCCATAAAAGACCCCTCAAGCAGTTGGCGGAGAATAGGCGGCCCATTCCCGCGCCCGTGTGCAGGGGCCAATACTTAAGCCTCCAAACGTCACCATATAACAAACGGACCGGCCCGGCCTTTATGATGTCGCTGCCCGTGGAAGTTCGCAGTGCGGGAAAATAGCCGGCACTTCAGCAAAGTTGGCAGAAATCATTCCCTCGGCTGCGAAGCACTTTGGCTGCCCGAGGCTGTTACAGGAGCTTACATACGTCTCATATCAGAACAGGAAGAGCATAGAAGATAGAATAGTACAGCACAGAACAGGCCCTTCGGTCTGGCAGCTCCTGCGGAGGAACAGGTCACCAACCTGCAGCAAAATGTTAGCTCAGATTTTGGCACTCGAGATCGGTGAAGACCTGCCAAGCAAGGGGATCATGTCCAAAAGGACTGAATGGGAAGGGGTTTAGATCCATTGGGATTGTGTACAGTGGGAGTGATTGGGAAGGGGTTTGGGTCCACTGGGATTGTGTACAATGGGAGTGAAGGGGAAGGGGTTTCGGTTCATTGGGATTGTGTACAGTGGGAGTGATTTGGGAAGGGGTTTGGGTCCACTGGGATTGTGTACAGTGGGAGTGAATGGGAAGGGGTTTGGGTCTATTGGAATGTGTACAGTGGGAGTGAATGGGAAGGAGTTTGGGTCTATTGGAATGTGTACAGTGGGGGTGAATGGGAAGGGGTTTGGGCCCATTGGGATTGTGTACAGTGGGAGTGAATGGGAAGGGGTTTGGGTCCATTGGGATTGTGTACAGTGGGAGTGAATGGGAAGGGATTTGGGTCCATTGGAATTGTGTACAGTGGGAGTCAATGGGAAGGGGTTTGGGTCCCATTGGGATTGGGTACAGTGGGAGTGAATGGGAAGAGGTTTGGGTCTATTGGAATGTGTACAGTGGGGGTGAATGGGAAGGGGTTTGGGTCCATTGGGATTGTGTACAGTGGGAGTGAATGGTAAGGGGGTTTGGGTTCATTGGGGTTGTGTACAAGGGGAGTGAATGGGAAGGGGTTTGGCTCCATTGGGATTGTGTACAGTGGGAGTGAATGGGAAGGAGTTTGGGTCTATTGGAATGTGTACAGTGGGGGTGAATGGGAAGGGGTTTGGGGTCCATTGGGATTGTGTACAGTGGGAGTGAATGGGAAGGGGTTTGGGTCCATTGGGATTGTGTACAGTGGGAGTGAATGGGAAGGGGTTTGGGTCTATTGGAATGTGTACAGTGGGGGTGAATGGGAAGGGGTTTGGGTCCATTGGGATTGTGTACAGTGGGAGTGAATGGGAAGGGGGTTGGGTTCATTGGGATTGTGTACAGTGGGAGTGAATGGGAAGGGGGTTGGGTTCATTGGGATTGGGTACAGTGGGAGTGAATGGGAAGGGGGGTTTGGATCCATTGGGATTGTGTACAATGGGAAGTGAATGGGAAGGGGGTTTGGGTCCCATTGGGATTGTGTACAATGGGATTGAATGGGGAGGGGTTTGGGTCCATTGGGATTGTGTACAGTGGGAGTGAATGGGAAGGGGTTTGGGTCCATTGGGATTGTGTACAGTGGGAGTGAATGGGAAGGGGTTTGGGTCATTGGGATTGTGTAGGATGGGAGTGAATGGGAAGGGGATTGGGTCCCTCAAGGAAAAGAATATTGATGACCCCCACTGCTTCTCCACTCAGACAAGGCCAAGCACCTCTAAATGTGTCACATTGCATTCTGAGGTCCATATCCTCGCTCTTACCTAGTGGCGCCTTCTTGGTGTCATACTTCATCTGTAGCACCATCTCCTCCATTGCCTGAATGTTGCAGATCAGCTCAATGAGCTCCTGGACCCGACGGTCCCAGCTTCGACTCCACGTTGGGGGGCCTTGGCCGCTTCCCCATGCTCCTGAAACGTAGACACGCCCATCAGGCGGTCAGTCAGTCGGCGCAGCGAAACCCGCGCTGCTCAGTCACGTCAGACTTGTAACGTGGGCCGGGAGGCGTCCGCATCACTTCCTCCCATAATCACTCAGCAACATTGAGAGTCAAAGAGGAGGAGGCCATTCTGGCCCTCTCGTCCCATCCTGGCCCTCTTGCGAGAGAAACGCCCGCCACCACACAGCCCTGGGAACATCCCCTTTTGGAAGCCTCGATTGAACCCGCCTCTCTCGCACCCATCAGGCAATCTCCTCTGCCTTCGTTGCTTCTTTTTCCCCCCAAACACCTTAAATCTGCAAAGCCCCAGGATTGTCAACCCTTCCGCCAATGGAAACGGTTTCTCCACTGTGTGTAGACAGACCCCTCGCGAGTTTGAACACCTCCCTCTCATCTCTCCTCCGCCTTCCTTTCTCCCAAGTGAATATTCCCCGATCCAATATTAGAAGTCCCCTCACCCCCGGGTACGAATCAACGTCCCTCACCTTCGGGGTACATACGAATTAGGAGGGCTCAAACCAGGGCAGGTTAACTTTGCTCACGTTTGCAAGATGGTGAAGAAGAACAGATAGGGTAGGGAGAGAAAAACTATTTGCACTGCTTGGGGGAGAATATGTTTAGAGCCAGATGGTTAAGAGCCAGAGATCCGATGGTTTAACTTTTGAGAGAAACAGGAAACTAACACTGAGCAAGAAAAAGTATGCGGGTTAATATGGGAAGCGCAATTTCTTTCAAAAATGTATTTACAGGCAGTTGTCTTTGCTGGCTAAAGGAACCAGCATTTATTGCTGTCCGAATTGCCCCTTGAGAAGGTGGTGGGGTGAGCCGCCTTCTTGAACCGGCTGCAGTCCCTGTGTGGTGTGGGTAACACCACAGTGCTGTCAGGGAGGGAGGTCCAGGATTGTGACCCGGCGACAGTGAAGGAACGGCCGATATATTTCCCAGTCAGGGTGGTGAGTGTGGGGCTCGGAGGGGAACTTGCAGGCGGTGGAGTTCCCCATGTGTCTGCTGCCCCTTGTCCTTCTAGATGGTAGAGGTGGTGGGTTTGGAAGGTGCTGTCGGAAGGAGCCTTGGTGAGTCGCTGCGGTGCATCTTGTCGATGGTACACACGCTGCTGTCACTGTGCGTCGGTGGTGGAGGGAGTGTGAATGTTTGTGGATGGGGTGCCGATCAAAGCGGGGCTGCTTTGTCCTGGGTGGTGTCGAGCTTCTCGAGTGTTGTCGGAGCCGCACTCACCCAGGCAAGTGGAGAGTATCCCATCACACTCCTGACTTGTGCCTTGTAGATGGTGGACAGGCTTTCGTAGAGTGAGGAGGGGTGACTGACTAGCCGCAGGATTCCCAGCCGCTTGACCCGCTTTGGTAGCCACAGTATTTATGGCCCAGTTCAATTCCTGGTCAATAGTAGCCCTCTAGGATGTGATTGGGGGTGGAGGGTGGTGACTGGACAGCTTTCAAAGAGCTGGCACATAAGCAGGAGGGGCCGAATGGCCTCCTTCCTGTGCCGCATCACCCGACAACTGATAAGAGACCCCCATCGCCCCCAACCCATCAATGCGTTGGGAAACGCAGTGGAGATTGCACAAACGTGTCGACACTACGTGCAGACAGTCGAACGCCGCAGCCACTCACCTTGTCGGCAGAAGCATCACCGCTGTAATCCCGGCTCAACATGTCATACTTGCCGGCAACTTTCTCAAAGAACGCTCTCGTGGACCAATCGTTCTTCGTCTTGTCGAGGAACCTGAGGGGGACAAGAGGGGTCAAACAATTCAGCTGCGACACAGCTCAGCAGAAATACTCCCTTCCCCGCTGCGCCGAGCCGGACTGCCAGGCGCGGAGAGCAGCTTGGCCGTTCATCCGGGCCACGTGACAACCTCTGGGGAGCTTCCTGTGGCAAAGGAGGATTGAGTTCTGAACCTGTGGTGGACCAACAGCTGGGACAGTACAGAGGGAGCTTTACTCTGTATCTAACCCCGTGCTGTACCTGTCCTGGGAGTGTTTGCTGGGGACAGTGTAGAGGGGAGCTTTACTCTGTATCTAACCCCGTGCTGTACCTGCCCTGGGAGTGTTTGATGGGGACAGTGTGGAGGGAGCTTTACTCTGTATCTAACCCCGTGCTGTACCTGTCCTGGGAGTGTTTGATGGGGACAGTGTAGAGGGAGCTTTACTCTGTATCTAACCCCCGTGCTGTACCTGTCCTGGGAGTGTTTGATGGGGACAGTGTAGAGGGAGCTTTACTCTGTACCTAACCCCGTGCTGTACCTGTCCTGGGAGTGTTTGATGGGGACAGTGTAGAAGGAGCTTTACTCTGTATCTAACCCCGTGCTGTAGCTGTCCTGGGAGTGTTTGATGGGGACAGTGTAGAGGGAGCTTTACTCTGTATCTAACCCCGTGCTGTACCTGTCCTGGGAGTGTTTGATAGGGACTGTGTAGAGGGAGCTTTACTCTGTATCTAACCCCGTGCTGTACCTGTCCTGGGAGTGTTTGATGGGGACAGTGTAGAGGGAGCTTTACTCTGTATCTAACCCCGTGCTGTACCTGTCCTGGGAGAGTTTGATGGGGACAGTGTAGAGGGAGCTTTACTCTGTATCTAACCCCGTGCTGTACCTGTCCCTGGGAGTGTTTGATGGGGACCGGTGTAGCGTGCTTTACTCTGTATCTAACCCCGTGCTGTACCTGGCCTGGGAGTGTTTGGTGGGGACAGTGCAGAGGGATCTTTACTCTGTATCTAACCCCGTGCTGTACCTGTCCTGGGAGTGTTTGATGGGGACAGTGTAGAGGGAGCATTGCTCTGTATCTAACCCTGTGCTGTACCTGTCCTGCGAGTGTTTGATGGGGACAGTGTAGAGGGAGCTTTACTCTGTATCTAACCCCATGCTTACCTGTCCTGCGAGTGGTTGATGGGGACAGTGTAGAGGGAGCTTTACTCTGTATCTAACCCCCGTGCTGTACCTGTCCTGGGAGTGTTTGATGGGGGGCAGTGTAGAGGGAGCTTTACCCTGTATCTAACCCCGTGCTGTACTTGTCCTGGGAGTGTCTGATGGGGGACAGTGTAGAGGGAGCTTTACTCTGTATCGAACCCTGTTTGATGGGGACAGTGTAGAGGAAGCTTTACTCTGTATCTAACTCCGTGCTGTACCTGTCCTGGGAGTGTCTGATGGGGACAGTGTAGAGGGAGCTTTACTCTGTATCTAACCCCGTGCTGTCCCTGTCCTGGGAGTGTTGATGGGGACAGTGTAGAAGGAGCTTTACTCTGTATCTAACCCCGTGCTGTACCTGTCCTGGGAGTGTTTGATGGGGACAGTGTAGAGGAAGCTTTACTCTGTATCTAACCCCGTGCTGTACCTGTCCTGGGAGTGTTTGCTGGGGACAGTGTAGAGGGAGCTTTACTCTGTATCTAACCCCGTGCTGTACCTGTCCTGGGAGTGCTTGATGGGGACAGTGTTGAGGGAGCTTTACTCTGTATCTAACCCCGTGCTGTACCTGTCCTGGGTGTGTTTGATGGGGACAGTGTAGAGGGAGTTTTACTCTGTATCTAACCCCGTGCTGTACCTGTCCTGGGAGTGTTTGATGGGGACAGTGTAGAGGGAGCCAAGTTCTGTGCCTAGCCCAGGAGGGAGGTATTTATTACTATCGCAACGTGGTTCCCGACCTTGAAGGCCACAGTGCGCGTACCGCCACGGATTTCAGCAAATTCTTGGCCACTTCTAAAAAAACAATCAATTGAAAAGTAGCCTTAGTTCACGTACTTCTTCTCAAAGATTTCCTTGGCTTTATTCAGATCAGTTCCACACGAGATCAGGTTGTTTTGTCCGGCCTTCCCAACTGAACAGGGAACAAGGTTAGAAAATATCAGGCTGAGAATGAGGCTTCCGATGGTATAGTGCTCCTTATTCCACCTTATACACCCCCCCTCCCCCCCCGCTCCATCATTCGACCCCCCCCTCCCCACCCCCCCAGTTCTGGACTTTCCCACATGAGGAAACATCCTTTCCACGTCCATCTTGTCGCAACAGTTCGGGATTTTATTTACTTCAACCATGTCACCCCTAGAGCACAGTTCATCTAACATTTCCTTGTCAGACAACCCGCTCATCCCAGGTATTCATCTAGTTAAACATCCTCTGAACTGTCCCCGATGCATTTACCATTCTTCCTTAAAAAGAGACCAGAACCGTGCATATTTAATACTTTATAGACTTGATCAGGACCCTCCTTAACCCCCTCTCTGTCCCAGTTAATATTTTATACCCCTGATCGAGACCCTCCTTAACCCCCTCGCTGTCCCAGTTAATATTTTATACCCTCGATCGGGACCCTCCTTAACTCCCTCTCTGTCCCAGTTAATATTTTATACCCTCGATCGGGACCCTCCTTAACCCCGTCTCTGTCCCAGTTAATATTTTATACCCTCGATCGGGGACCCTCCTTAACCACCTCTCTGTCCCAGTTAATATTTTATACCCTCGATCGGGGACCCTCCTTAACTCCCTCTCTGTCCCAGTTAATATTTTATACCCTCGATCGGGAACCTCCTTAACCCCCTCTCTGTCCCAGTTAATATTTTATATCCTCGATCGGGGACCCTCCTTAACCCCCTCTCTGTCCCAGTTAATATTTTATACCCTCAATCGGGATCCTCCTTAACCCCCTCTCTGTCCCAGTTAATATTTTATACCCTCGATCGGGACCCTCCTTAACCCCCTCTCTGTCCCAGTTAATATTTTATATCCTCGATCGGGACCCTCCTTAACCCCCTCTCTGTCCCAGTTAATATTTTATATCCTCGATCGGGACCCTCCTTAACCCCCTCTCTGTCCCAGTTAATATTTTATACCCTCGATCGGGACCCTCCTTAACCCCCTCTCTGTCCCAGTTAATATTTTATACCCTCGATCAGGCCCCTCCTTAACCCCGTCTCTGTCCCAGTTAATATTTTATACCCCTGATCGGGACCCTC
The DNA here is from genome assembly GCF_047496885.1 of Scyliorhinus torazame. Classification (NCBI taxonomy): domain Eukaryota; kingdom Metazoa; phylum Chordata; class Chondrichthyes; order Carcharhiniformes; family Scyliorhinidae; genus Scyliorhinus; species Scyliorhinus torazame. The sequence continues at coordinate 132,857,875 of NC_092711.1, forward strand.
CTTAACCCCCTCTCTGTCCCAGTTAATATTTTATACCCTCGATCGGGACCCTCCTTAACCCCCTCTCTGTCCCAGTTAATATTTTATATCCTCGATCAGGACCCTCCTTAACCCCCTCTCTGTCCCAGTTAATATTTTATACCCTCGATCGGGACCCTCCTTAACCCCCTCTCTGTCCCAGTTAATATTTTATACCCTCGATCGGGACCCTCCTTAACCCCCTCTCTATCCCAGTTAATATTTTATACCCTCGATCGGGACCCTCCTTAACCCCCCTCTCTGTCCCAGTTAATATTTTATACCCTCGATCGGGACCCTCCTTAACCCCCTCTCTGTCCCAGTTAATATTTTATACCCCTGATCGGGACCCTCCTTAACCCCGTCTCTGTCCCAGTTAATATTTTATACCCCCGATCGGGACCCTCCTTAACCCCCTCTCTGTCCCAGTTAATATTTTATACCCCCGATCGGGACCCTCCTTAACCCCCTCTCTGTCCCAGTTAATATTTTATACCCCCGATCGGGACCCTCCTTAACCCCCTCTCTGTCCCAGTTAATATTTTATACCCTCGATCGGGACCCTCCTTAACCCCCCTCTCTGTCCCAGTTAATATTTTATACCCCTGATCGGGACCCTCCTTAACACCATCTCTGTCCCAGTTAATATTTTATACCCCCGATTGGGACCCTCCTTAACCCCCTCTCTGTCCCAGTTAATATTTTATACCCTCGATCGGGACCCTCCTTAACCCCCCTCTCTGTCCCAGTTAATATTTTATACCCCTGATCGGGACCCTCCTTAACACCATCTCTGTCCCAGTTAATATTTTATACCCCCGATTGGGACCCTCCTTAACCCCCTCTCTGTCCCAATTAATATCTTATATCTTCCGGCTTCAGCTGATGAAATAGTTCGGATTGGAGGTGCACGGGCCTGCTGGGTTTTTTTTGTAGGGGGGGGGGGGGGGGGGGGGGAAGAGAGAGAGAGAGAGAGAGCGAGAGAGAGAGAGAGAGAGAAGAGAAGAGGTGCTCACCTCTGCCCCAGCGCAGCAGACGCTGAAATTTCTCTTTGTGTCATCTTCTAGTAGCTGAATGATGTAGTACTTGTTGTTGTTATGCTAGGAAGTTGAGAGTACAGAATAACCGGCTCACTGGCCTGGCATGAACCCATCACCGCCCGCCTTCCCTCCCCCGCGTCCTGTGCTCGCTGATCTACACTGGCAGCTAGTCCTGCCATCGTCTCCATTTTAAAATTAATTTCCTCACTTTCAAATCCCCCTGTAGCTTCGGCCCCCCCCCCCCCCCCCCCCCCCCCCCGCCCCCCACACCTCCATCAGCTCCTCCAGACCCTACAACCCTCCCGTAATCTCCGCGCCCTCCAATCACCGACTTATCAAGCATCCTCCCCCCCCACCCCCCACACAGCTCAGGAATTCACTTCCCTCTTCGCATCTATTTCTCTCCCCACATTTTCCTTTGCAACGAAGAGCTTAAGAGTGGGAACATGGAATTCCTACAGTGCAGAAGGCGGCTATTCGGCCCGTCGAGTTTGCACCGATCCTCCAAAAGAGCACCCTACCCTGGGCCACTCCCCCCTCACCCTATCCCTGTAACCCCACCTGAGCTGCGCATCGTTGGAATGTGGGAGGCAAACCGGAGCACCCGGAGGAAACCCACCGGGGGGGGGGGGGAGTGAAAATCCACAAAAGACAGTCACCCGAGGCCAGAATCGAAACCAGGGCCCTGGCGCTGTGAGGCAGCGGTGCTGACCACTGCGCAGCAGTAGGCTCTTCAATCCCTCGCTGTATTCACTGCCCCGCAGCTACGTTCCCTGCGCCGGTCCGAAGCCTCACGATTCTCCAGCGTGATCTTCATTGATCCGACAACAAAGGTTTAGCAAGAATGTGAGAAATACGGGCGGGCCTAGACCTTTCCAGCCCTTGAGCCTGCTCTCCCTCCCCTGTTCGATACGATCATGGCAGAACTGATCGTGGGCCTCAACTCCACTTTGCCCCCTATCCCGCCGCTAATCCCCGACTCCCCTTGTCGATCAGAATTCTCTCCAACTCGGGCCTGGAATATATGCAGTCACCCGCAGCCTCTGGAGACTGACCAACCCTCAGAGAAGGAATTCCTCCTCATCTCCGTCACGCAGACCTCTCGTTCTTAAACTAGGCTCCAGTCCCTCCCACCAGTGGGAAAGATCCCCCTGACGTACACCCTGGTACAACCCCCTCAGGCTCTCATTCGCCATCCTCTTAATCAAAGACACCCACAATGCCTCAGAACATCCCAGGCTGGCAGTCGGCACTACAGCTGTGGAGCCGAGCACAGGGGAGAGATCCACTGTGGTGTTACAACGCTGCCACCATGTCACACCTACCTGGTTTAAGAGTGTGTCGTACACATCGTCCCCCTCACAGTACACGTGCGCCTGCAGGAGATGCGGAAGAGCGGTTACAAGTTGCACCTTTAACAAGCCAGCCCTAAGCACAGGATGGTACCGCGAGGCTCGCTGCAGGAGATGAAACGCGAGCGCCAAATCGCTGAATTGTTACCGCGCAGGAGACAGCCAATCAGCTCATCGGGCCTGCTTCGGCTGTCTTGGCTTGAGCGATTTGTTTACCGCCTGGACCCCGTGATTCCCCCCGCCCCTGCTTCGGTTTCGGTCTGATTCCCTTCTGAACGCTTGGATCAAACCTGTCTCCCAACCCCCGCCCCCCCCCCCCCCAACCCCCCTCAGGCAGCGCGCCCCGGACCTCTAACCACTCGCTACGAGATCCCTCCCGTGGCTTCGGCCTCTTCCGCCACAACTCAATCTTTTCGCAAGTGGGAGTGGTCTCTCCCATGGAGGCCTTTCGGCCCTTCGGGCCTGTTCCGTGGCTGATGTGTGGCCGGACTCCACGGCCCCGCCTTTGCTTTCACAGCCTTCAATAGCCCTGTGGCTTGGATTTTTGTGTCCATCAGGCAGGCGCGCTCTCAAACCTGGGAAGGGAAGCGTGACGTGATCCCAGCTGCGTCGGCAATTTCACCCTGGCTGGCCCCCAGGGGGTAGGAGGGAAAGAGAAAGGGGAGTTAAAGCAAAAGACAGAGAGAGAGAGAGAGAGAGAGAGAGAGAGCATGGGGGAGGAGGGAGTTCAGAGAGAGAGAGAGAGAGAGAGAGAGAGAGAGAGGTACGCTTTAGAGAGAGTGGAGGGGTCGGGGGGGGGGGGGGAGTAGGGGGGTAGAGGGAACAAGAAAGAAACAGAGAGGCGGAAGAGATGAGAAGCTAAGGGAAGTGGGGGGGGGGGGGGGAGGAGAAGAATCCAGATGGGGGAGGGGGTGACATGGAGAGCCCAAGAAGTGGGAAATGGAAGGAGGGGGAAAGAAAATGCAAGAGAAAGAAAGAGTGGGAGAGAGGCATAGGGAGGTGTAAGGGAGGAAGCACGCGAGCAGGCAGGGACCACCGATTCACCCAGTCTCTCACAGAACGAGGAACACAGATTAACTCAATTTCCCCAGCAACAGACGGAACCCATCACAAGGGGTAAGTAAGTCGGAGAGAGAGTACAGAGAAGGGAAAATCTACGAGAGGGGATTTAGAGCAGCTGGAGTCACCAAAATCAAAAGGGCGCACTGAGAGAGTGATGCAATGTTGCAGGGCGAGGCAAGCAAGTGACGTTACTGGAGCAGAGGGAGTGGAGAACGAAGAGGCCAGGAACGACATTGGGGGGGGGGGGGGGGTGGCTTTTGCAAGCTAATCTCACACCTCACACCCTCCCATTGTTTCATCCCACCGAGGGGGGCGTGTAGCCCTGGAGGTACCTTGCCCTGCTTCGCCTGACACTCCGAGTCCACGGCCGCCTTTCCTTTGACGATCACCGTCTTCACCGTTTCTGAGGAGACAGGATGGGAGGGGAGGGGTGAGGGACGCTGACCGCAGTGACAAACTTCACCTGGACCATCGCTCCGCCACCGAAAGCACCCGCGCTTCAAACAGGTGGTTCTTACATCATTCAGCTGCCAATGTGACAGCACAAGAGGCTGCCATTCGGCCCATCCAGCCTATGGCGGCTCGCCCCTCTATCAAATCGCCCCTCCACCTCCTTCGCTCCAAAGAGGACATCCCCAGCTCCTCCCACCCAACCCTGTCACTCCGGAAACAATTCTCGTAAACCTCCTCTGCACCCACTCCAAAGGACCTGTCGTGTTCGGTACACTGGTCTAACACTGGCTGCAACTGGATGCAGCTTAGATCAAAAAGATACTCCAGACCTTGAAGTTTGTTCAATCAGGTTTATTGAACCAATAGCCCAGTTAGCACAGTTCTCTGTGAGTTCGACTCTCTGCTAACTTAAGTGTGGTTACTCTGTCTGACTGAACCAGACTAGCTCTTAGCCACGTGGTGAAGGTGTGAGATTGTAACAACACCCTTGACTGACTCTCTAGATGTTCATCAGTGGAAAGAGGCGGAGTGTGAGTGCCTCGTGTCTTTTATAGTCAGGCCCCACCCGAGTGTCCTGCCTGCTCATTGGTCAGTCCTGTTCTCTGTGTCCATTAGCTGCTTGTCTGTGCCTGCTTGTATCTCATTATGTGTGTGTCTGCATATCATGTTAGGACCGTCATAATAGAAACTGAGAACCAACTGCTCCAACGACAATTGGCGTTGGTCATCACCGCCGTTCCCACCATGTTAAGCCACTGTGGGGGTATCTTAATATTCTGTTTGGACTTGAATCCGTTATTGGTAGTGGCCGACTATTTACACTTCCCAGGTTACCATCATTTTTTTTTAAATAGACATTTAGAGTATCCAATTCATTTTTCCCAATTAAGGGGCAATTTAGCGTGGCCAATCCACCTACCCTGCACACCTTTTGGGTTGTGGGGGCGAAACCCACGCAAACACGGGGAGAATGTGCAAACTCCACACGGACAGTGACCCAGAGTCGGGATTCGAACCCGGGTCCTCGGCACCGTGAGGCAGCAGTGCTAACCCACTGCGCCACCGTGCTGCCCACCAGGTTACCATCATGCATGGTGCAGTTCACCAGGCAAGCTGGCTGCTTAGTTAGTGTTTTCTCCAGACTGTTCCCTCAGTCTCTTACCATGCAACTCTATACATCATACCTTAGGCAGTGTCATTCTCTAGTTGACCCTTGCTCTGCCATTTCAACTTTATGTTACAATGGCATGCAGGCATATATCACAACAAACGGCTCTTGCAAATTTGATGATTAAAGTGTCTTAAAGCTCGATTTATCAAGGGCTGAGAGAGAGCTGCATTTTCTCACTGGCTTGCAGCTCACTGAGGTGTGCAGAACGTAGGAGCAGACACAAGGAAATAAGAGTGGGCCAATCTTTAATTATTTGTTCCGGGTCCACAGCATGTACCCTGGTTTACATAGGAAACGGAGAAGCAGGAGCCGGCCACTCGAGCCTGCTCTGCCGTCCCATATGACCATGGCTGACTTTCCACCTCCACTTCAGAGACAGAAACAGCCATTCCTCATGGCTTCCTCCTTCGTTAGCCTGCACGCTTCGCTGTTTGGCAGCTCATCGGCAGATTGTTCTGAAGGTACCGACCGGCTATCGTAGCAAGACAGTCGCTTTACCTCCTCCTCCAGTCTTGCAACCCACCCCGGTGCCCGACCGTCCCCTTTTCATTGTGTGTGTGTGTGTGTGTGTGTGTGTGTGTGTGTGTGAAGTGCCAGCAGGTGGTACGCATTCACGGGGGCTTCATTGCCACCCCCCTGAATAGGCACAGGTTGGGTTCAGAGTCACTCACTTGCAATGTGCATCTCTGCAAATAAATGCTCAGAGAGGGGGGGAAAAAAAAAGGTGTAAACATTGGCTCCAGTTTTATCCTTCACCACCCGGCTTTCTGAAACGGACCGATCCCTATCCATGTGCTTTCCAATCTCTCCACCCGTTTGCACTTCCAAGCCAACATGTTCCCCCTTGCATGCTTACCTACTGCCCCATTGAAGTGCCGTCCACCTTTTCACTTGCACGCACTGTCTATATACGTCTGTACATCATATAGAAGCTCATCCACCGTCTATGTTAGTAACGTGCATTGTGAACCCTCACTCCAGGCATATTTAACTTAGTGGGGGATGGTGGTGCTTACCCTGGCTGTCCCCTCCTGCCTGTTGACTGCTGCTGGCCTCGTTCTCCGACTGCTTCTTGGAGTTTTTACGCGGCTTCTTCGCGGTGGTCGATCCGCTGACCGAAGAGGAAGCCTCAGCCGAAACGGCAGCGGGCTGCGAGCCGCCGTTCGGGACCACCGCGCCGGCGCCATCTGCCAGAGGGTGGGACAGAGAGAAACAGTGAGGAGCGGCGCACTGATGCACAGCGAGACAAACACTCCTCCCACACCCGGCTCCATGTCATTAATCCCAATGGCTGCAGGATCTCCCCTCCCCCAAACTCTCCCGTACGGTGAAACCCGATGACCCTGGGACATCCACTCCCCCAAACTCTCCCGTACGGTGAAACCCGATGACCCTGGGACATCCACTCCCCCAAACTCTCCCGTGCGGTGAAACCCGATGACCCTGGGACATCCACTCCCCCAAACTCTCCCGTGCGGTGAAACCCGATGACCCTGGGACATCCACTCCCCCAAACTCTCCCGTACGGTGAAACCCGATGACCCTGGGACATCCCCTCCCCCAAACTCTCCCGTACGGTGGAACCCGATGACCCTGGGACATCCACTCCCCCAAACTCTCCCGTACGGTGGAACCCGATGACCCTGGGACATCCACTCCCCCAAACTCTCCCGTACGGTGAAACCCGATGACCCTGGGACATCCCCTCCCCCAAACTCTCCCGTACGGTGAAACCCGATGACCCTGGGACATCCCCTCACCGCCCCGTTGTCCCGCAGGGCGACACACCCAACGGATGCCTTGCCTGACTGGACGCGGCTCATCTTCCGCTCGAACTTCGTCTTGCCGTTGACCTGCCTCATCCTCCCGATGTCCAGGGTGTAGCGGACCCGGCCGATGGCCAGGGTGGCGGTCCCCTCCCCCTTGGTCCTCGCCCGCTCCAGATCGACGCACACGCCGGCGCTGTAGGGGTGCCAGACGGCGTCGTCGTCCTGCCACTGCCAGACGAAATCTGGGTGGAACGGCACAATGGGAGAGAGAAAGCCCAGCAAGTCGGGTGGTCCAACAAAAAAAATAAATTCATCTTTCCGCGCTGAATCCGACAAAGTGCACAGAGGGACGAACAGGAGCATTGGGATAAACGCCTCAGAGCGAATTGCGATTAGAGAGTGGCGCGAGGATCAGAGCTGAGGGCCTCAACCATTTACAATCTATCTATATGAGCGGTTCGGATGAAGGGGCCCCGCACCTTAGCCAATTTGCTACTCATGCAATGAGAGGCGGCAACGCAGGCTGCGTGTAAGATGCAAAGAATCGGCAAAGGGACAGAGACACCGTGGGGCAGCACAAGTGGATAGCACTGTGGCTTCACAGCGCCAGGGTCCCAGGTTCGATTCCCCGCTGGGTCACTGTCAGTGCGGAGTCTGCACGTTCTCCTTGTGTCTGCGTGGGTTTCCTCCGGGTGCTCCGGTTTCCTCCCACAGTCCAAAGATGTGCAGGTTAGGTAGATTGGCCGTGACCAAAAAAGGTTGAGGGGTTATTGGGTTTGGGGGATAGGGCGGAAGTGAGGGCTTAAATGGGTCGGTGCAGACTCGATGGGCCAAATGGCCTCCTTCTGTACTGTATGTTCGATGTTCAGATACGTGGAGTGAAAGGGCAAAAGAAAAGGTGGCAGATGTGAGGCTGATGTGCGGAAATGCGAGGGTGTCCACTTTGGCAGGAAGAATAGAAAGGCAGACTGTTACCGACATGGAGGGAGCCGGCAGGAGGCAGCAGTACAGAGGGGCTGGCGGGTCCTCACACGCGAATCGCAAAAAGGTTAACACGCAGGTGCAGCAAGTGATTATGAAGGGAAATGGAGTTATGGCCCCCCTTTAATGCAAAGTGTATAAATGTTAGAGAAGTCGCGCTACAACCGTACGGGACCGTGGTGAGGCTGCACCAGGAGTACTGGGTACAATTCGGATCAGCTCATTTAAGGAGGGACGTACCGGCATTGCAACTGATTCGGAGAAAGTTCACCAGGCTGGAACAGCACGGGGTTAGACACAGAGTAAAGCTCCCTCTACACTGCCCCCATCAAACACTCCCAGGACAGGTACAGCACAGGGTTAGATACAGAGTAAAGCTCCCTCTACACTGTCCCCATCAAACACTCCCAGGACAGGTACAGCACAGGGTTAGATACAGAGTAAAGCTCCCTCTACACTGTCCCCATCAAACACTCCCAGGATAGGGACAGCACCGGGTTAGATACAGAGTAAAGCTCCCTCCACACTGTCCCCATCAAACACTCCCAGGACAGGTACACACGGGGTTAGATACAGAGTAAAGCTCACTCTACACTGTCCCCATCAAACACTCCCAGGACAGGTACAGCACGGGGTTAGATACAGCGTAAAGCTCACTCCACACTGTCCCCATCCAACACTCCCACGACAGGTACAGCACGGGGTTAGATACAGAGTAAAGCTCCCTCTGCACTGTCCCCATCAAACACTCCCAGGACAGGTACAGCATGGGGTTAGATACAGAGTAAAGCTCCCTCTACACTGTCCCCATCAAATACTCCCAGGACAGGGACAGCACGGGGTTAGATACAGAGTAAAGCTCCCTCTACTCTGTCCCCATCAAACACTCCCAGGACAGGTACAGCACGGGGTTAGATACAGAGTAAAGCTCCCTCTACACTGTCCCCATCAAACACACCCAGGTCAGGTATAGTACGGTGTTAGATACAGAGTAAAGCTCCCTCTACACTGTCCCCATCAAACACACCCAGGACAGATACAGCATAGGGTTCGATACAGAGTAAAGCTCCCTCTACACTGTCCCCATCAAACACACCCAGGACAGGTACAGCACAGGGTTAGATACAGAATAAAGCTCCCTCTACACTGTCCCCATCAAACACTCCCAGGACAGGGACAGCACCGGGTTAGATACAGAGTAAAGCTCCCTCTACACTGTCCCCATTAAACACTCCCAGGGCAGGTACAGCACAGGGTTAGACACAGAGTAAAGCTCCCGCTACACTGTCCCCATCAAACACTCCCAGGACAGGTACAGCATGGGGTTAGATACAGAGTAAAGCTCCCTCTACACTGTCCCCATCAAACACTCCCAGGACAGGGACAGCACGGGGTTAGATACAGAGTAAAGCTCCCTCTACTCTGTCCCCATCAAACACTCCCAGGACAGGTACAGCACGGGGTTAGATACAGAGTAAAGCTCCCTCTACACTGTCCCCATCAAACACTCCCAGGACAGGTACAGCACGGGGTTAGATACAGAGTAAAGCTCCCTCTACACTGTCCCCATCAAACACTCCCAGGACAGGGACAGCACCGGGTTAGATACAGAGTAAAGCTCCCTCCACACTGTCCCCATCAAACACTCCCAGGACAGGTACAGCACAGGGTTAGATACAGCGTAAAGCTCACTCCACACTGTCCCCATCCAACACTCCCAGGACAGGTACAGCACGGGGTTAGATACAGAGTAAAGCTCCCTCTACACTGTCCCCATCAAACACTCCCAGGACAGGTACAGCATGGGGTTAGATACAGAGTAAAGCTCCCTCTACACTGTCCCCATCAAACACTCCCAGGACAGGGACAGCACGGGGTTAGATACAGAGTAAAGCTCCCTCTACTCTGTCCCCATCAAACACTCCCAGGACAGGTACAGCACGGGGTTAGATACAGAGTAAAGCTCCCTCTACACTGTCCCCTTCAAACACACCCAGGTCAGGTATAGTACGGTGTTAGATACAGAGTAAAGCTCCCTCTACACTGTCCCCATCAAACACACCCAGGACAGATACAGCACGAGGTTAGATACAGAGTAAATCCCCCTCTCCACTGTCCCCATCAAACACTCCCAGGACAGGGACAGCACAGGGTTCGATACAGAGTAAAGCTCCCTCTACACTGTCCCCATCAAACACACCCAGGACAGGTACAGCACAGGGTTAGATACAGAATAAAGCTCCCTCTACACTGTCCCCATCAAACACTCCCCGGACAGGTACAGCACAGGGTTTGAGTCAGAATAAAGCTCCCTCTACACTGTCCCCATCAAACACTCCCAGGACAGGTACAGCACAGGGTTAGATACAGAATAAAGCTCCCTCTACACTGTCCCCATCAAACACTCCCAGGACAGGTACAGCATAGGGTTCGATACAGAGTAAAGCTCCCTCTACACTGTCCCCATCAAACACACCCAGGACAGGTACAGCACAGGGTTAGATACAGAATAAAGCTCCCTCGACACTGTCCCCATCAAACACACCCAGGACAGGTACAGCACGGGGTTAGATAGAGTAATGCTCCCTCTACACTGTCCCCATCAAACATTCCCAGGACAGGTACAGCACGGGGTTAGATACAGAGTAAAGCTCACTCCACACTGTCCCCATCAAACACTCCCAGGACAGGTACAGCACTGGGTTAGATACAGAGTAAAGCTCCCTCTACACGGTCCCCATCAAACACTCCCAGGACAGGTACAGCACAGGGTTAGATACAGAGTAAAGCTCCCTCTACACTGTCCCCATCAAACATTCCCAGGACAGGTACAGCACGGGGTTAGATACTGAGTAAAGCTCACTCCACACTGTCCCCATCAAACACTCCCAGGACAGGTACAGCACGGGGTTAGATACAGAGTAAAGCTCCCTCTACACTGTCCCCATCAAACACTCCCAGGACAGGTACAGCACGGGGTTAGATACAGAGTAAAGCTCCCTCTACACTGTCCCCATCAAACACTCCCAGGACAGGGACAGCACGGGGTTAGATACAGAGTAAAGCTCCCTCTACTCTGTCCCCATCAAACACTCCCAGGACAGGTACAGCACGGGGTTACATACAGAGTAAAGCTCCCTCTACACTGTCCCCATCAAACACTCCCAGGACAGGTACAGCACGGGGTTAGATACAGAGTAAAGCTCCCTTACACTCTCCCCATCAAACACACCCAGGACAGGTATAGCACAGGGTTCGATACAGAGTAAAGCTCCCTCTACACTGTCCCCATCAAACACACCCAGGACAGGTACAGCACAGGGTTAGATACAGAATAAAGCTCCCTCTACACTGTCCCCATCAAACACTCCCAGGACAGGTACAGCACAGGGTTCGATACAGAGTAAAGCTCCCTCTACACTGTCCCCATCAAACACACCCAGGACAGGTACAGCACAGGGTTAGATACAGAATAAAGCTCCCTCTATACTGTCCCCATCAAACACACCCAGGACAGGTACAGCACGGGGTTAGATACAGAGTAAAGCTCCCTCTACACTGTCCCGATCAAACATTCCCAGGACAGGTACAGCACGGGGTTAGATACAGAGTAAAGCTCACTCCACACTGTCCCCATCAAACACTCCCAGGACAGGTACAGCACTGGGTTAGATACAGAGTAAAGCTCCCTCTACACTGTCCCCATCAAACACTCCCAGGACAGGTACAGCACAGGGTTAGATACAGAGTAAAGCTCCCTCTACACTGTCCCCATCAAACATTCCCAGGACAGGTACAGCACGGGGTTAGATACAGAGTAAAGCTCACTCCACACTGTCCCCATCAAACACTCCCAGGACAGGTACAGCACGGGGTTAGATACAGAGTAAAGCTCCCTCTACACTGTCCCCATCAAACACTCCCAGGACAGGTACAGCACGGGGTTAGATACAGAGTAAAGCTCCCTCTACACTGTCCCCATCAAACACTCCCAGGACAGGTACAGCACGGGGTTACATACAGAGTAAAGCTCCCTCTACACTGTCCCCATCAAACACACCCAGGACAGATACAGCACGAGGTTAGATACAGAGTAAAGCCCCCTCTCCACTGTCCCCATCAAACACTCCCAGGACAGGTACAGCACGGGGTTAGATACAGAGTAAAGCTCCCTTACACTCTCCCCATCAAACACACCCAGGACAGGTACAGCACAGGGTTCGATACAGAGTAAAGCTCCCTCTACACTGTCCCCATCAAACACACCCAGGACAGGTACAGCACAGGGTTAGATACAGAATAAAGCTCCCTCTATACTGTCCCCATCAAACACACCCAGGACAGGTACAGCACGGGGTTAGATACAGAGTAATGCTCCCTCTACACTGTCCCCATCAAACATTCCCAGGACAGGTACAGCACGGGGTTAGATACAGAGTAAAGCTCACTCCACACTGTCCCCATCAAACACTCCCAGGACAGGTATAGCACGGGGTTAGATACAGAGTAAAGCTCCCTCTACACTGTCCCCATCAAACACTCCCAGGACAGGGACAGCACGGGGTTAGATACAGAGTAAAGCTCCCTCTACTCTGTCCCCATCATACACTCCCAGGACAGATACAGCACGGGGTTACATACAGAGTAAAGCTCCCTCTACACTGTCCCCATCAAACACACCCAGGACAGATACAGCACGAGGTTAGATACAGAGTAAAGCCCCCTCTCCACTGTCCCCATCAAACACTCCCAGGACAGGTACAGCACAGAGTTAGATACAGAATAAAGCTCCCTCTACACTGTCCCCATCAAACACACCCAGGACAGGTACAGCACGGGTTAAGATACAGAATAATGCTCCCTCTACACTGTCCCCATCAAACACTCCCAGGACAGGTACAGCACAGGGTTAGATACAGAATAAAGCTCCCTCTATACTGTCCCCATCAAACACACCCAGGACAGGTACAGCACGGGGTTAGATACAGAGTAAAGCTCCCTCTACACTGTCCCGATCAAACATTCCCAGGACAGGTACAGCACGGGGTTAGATACAGAGTAAAGCTCACTCCACACTGTCCCCATCAAACACTCCCAGGACAGGTACAGCACTGGGTTAGATACAGAGTAAAGCTCCCTCTACACTGTCCCCATCAAACACTCCCAGGACAGGTACAGCACAGGGTTAGATACAGAGTAAAGCTCCCTCTACACTGTCCCCATCAAACATTCCCAGGACAGGTACAGCACGGGGTTAGATACAGAGTAAAGCTCACTCCACACTGTCCCCATCAAACACTCCCAGGACAGGTACAGCACGGGGTTAGATACAGAGTAAAGCTCCCTCTACACTGTCCCCATCAAACACTCCCAGGACAGGTACAGCACGGGGTTAGATACAGAGTAAAGCTCCCTCTACACTGTCCCCATCAAACACTCCCAGGACAGGTACAGCACGGGGTTACATACAGAGTAAAGCTCCCTCTACACTGTCCCCATCAAACACACCCAGGACAGATACAGCACGAGGTTAGATACAGAGTAAAGCCCCCTCTCCACTGTCCCCATCAAACACTCCCAGGACAGGTACAGCACGGGGTTAGATACAGAGTAAAGCTCCCTTACACTCTCCCCATCAAACACACCCAGGACAGGTACAGCACAGGGTTCGATACAGAGTAAAGCTCCCTCTACACTGTCCCCATCAAACACACCCAGGACAGGTACAGCACAGGGTTAGATACAGAATAAAGCTCCCTCTATACTGTCCCCATCAAACACACCCAGGACAGGTACAGCACGGGGTTAGATACAGAGTAATGCTCCCTCTACACTGTCCCCATCAAACATTCCCAGGACAGGTACAGCACGGGGTTAGATACAGAGTAAAGCTCACTCCACACTGTCCCCATCAAACACTCCCAGGACAGGTATAGCACGGGGTTAGATACAGAGTAAAGCTCCCTCTACACTGTCCCCATCAAACACTCCCAGGACAGGGACAGCACGGGGTTAGATACAGAGTAAAGCTCCCTCTACTCTGTCCCCATCATACACTCCCAGGACAGATACAGCACGGGGTTACATACAGAGTAAAGCTCCCTCTACACTGTCCCCATCAAACACACCCAGGACAGATACAGCACGAGGTTAGATACAGAGTAAAGCCCCCTCTCCACTGTCCCCATCAAACACTCCCAGGACAGGTACAGCACAGAGTTAGATACAGAATAAAGCTCCCTCTACACTGTCCCCATCAAACACACCCAGGACAGGTACAGCACGGGTTAAGATACAGAATAATGCTCCCTCTACACTGTCCCCATCAAACACTCCCAGGACAGGTACAGCACGGGGTTAGATACAGAGTAAAGCTCCCTTACACTCTCCCCATCAAACACACCCAGGACAGGTATAGCACAGGGTTCGATACAGAGTAAAGCTCCCTCTACACTGTCCCCATCAAACACACCCAGGACAGGTACAGCACAGGGTTAGATACAGAATAAAGCTCCCTCTACACTGTCCCCATCAAACACTCCCAGGACAGGTACAGCACAGGGTTCGATACAGAGTAAAGCTCCCTCTACACTGTCCCCATCAAACACACCCAGGACAGGTACAGCACAGGGTTAGATACAGAATAAAGCTCCCTCTATACTGTCCCCATCAAACACACCCAGGACAGGTACAGCACGGGGTTAGATACAGAGTAAAGCTCCCTCTACACTGTCCCCATCAAACATTCCCAGGACAGGTACAGCACGGGGTTAGATACAGAGTAAAGCTCACTCCACACTGTCCCCATCAAACACTCCCAGGACAGGTACAGCACTGGGTTAGATACAGAGTAAAGCTCCCTCTACACTGTCCCCATCAAACACTCCCAGGACAGGTACAGCACAGGGTTAGATACAGAGTAAAGCTCCCTCTACACTGTCCCCATCAAACATTCCCAGGACAGGTACAGCACGGGGTTAGATACAGAGTAAAGCCCCCTCTCCACTGTCCCCATCAAACACTCCCAGGACAGGTACAGCACGGGGTTAGATACAGAGTAAAGCTCCCTCTACACTGTCCCCATCAAACACTCCCAGGACAGGTACAGCACGGGGTTACATACAGAGTAAAGCTCCCTCTACACTGTCCCCATCAAACACACCCAGGACAGATACAGCACGAGGTTAGATACAGAGTAAAGCCCCCTCTACACTGTCCCCATCAAACACTCCCAGGACAGGTACAGCACGGGGTTAGATACAGAGTAAAGCTCCCTTACACTCTCCCCATCAAACACACCCAGGACAGGTACAGCACAGGGTTCGATACAGAGTAAAGCTCCCTCTACACTGTCCCCATCAAACACACCCAGGACAGGTACAGCACAGGGTTAGATACAGAATAAAGCTCCCTCTATACTGTCCCCATCAAACACACCCAGGACAGGTACAGCACGGGGTTAGATACAGAGTAATGCTCCCTCTACACTGTCCCCATCAAACATTCCCAGGACAGGTACAGCACGGGGTTAGATACAGAGTAAAGCTCACTCCACACTGTCCCCATCAAACACTCCCAGGACAGGTATAGCACGGGGTTAGATACAGAGTAAAGCTCCCTCTACACTGTCCCCATCAAACACTCCCAGGACAGGGACAGCACGGGGTTAGATACAGAGTAAAGCTCCCTCTACTCTGTCCCCATCATACACTCCCAGGACAGATACAGCACGGGGTTACATACAGAGTAAAGCTCCCTCTACACTGTCCCCATCAAACACACCCAGGACAGATACAGCACGAGGTTAGATACAGAGTAAAGCCCCCTCTCCACTGTCCCCATCAAACACTCCCAGGACAGGTACAGCACAGAGTTAGATACAGAATAAAGCTCCCTCTACACTGTCCCCATCAAACACACCCAGGACAGGTACAGCACGGGTTAAGATACAGAATAATGCTCCCTCTACACTGTTCCCATCAAACACTCCCAGGACAGGTACAGCACGGGGTTAGATACAGAGTAAAGCCCCCTCTACACTGTCCCCATCAAACACTCCCAGGACAGGAACAGCACGGGGTTAGATACAGAGTAAAGCTCCCTCTACACTGTCCCCATCAAACACTCCCAGGACAGGTACAGCACGGGGTTAGATACAGAGTAAAGCTCTCTCTACACTGTCCCCATCAAACACTCCCAGGACAGGAACAGCACGGGGTTAGATACAGAGTAAAGCTCCCTCTACACTGTCCCCATCAAACACTCCCAGGACAGGTACAGCACGGGGTTAGATACAGAGTAAAGCTCCCTCTACACTGTCCCCATCAAACACTCCCAGGACAGGTACAGCACGGGGTTAGATACAGAGTAAAGCCCCCTCTACACTGTCCCCATCAAACACTCCCAGGACAGGTACAGCACAGGGTTAGATACAGAGTAAAGCTCCCTCTACACTGTCCCCATCAAACACTCCCAGGACAGGTACAGCATGGTGTTAGATACAGAGTAAAGCTCCCTCTACACTGTCCCCATCAAACACTCCCAGGACAGGTACAGCACAGGGTTAGATACAGAGCAAAGCTCCCTCTACACTGTCCCCATCAAACACTCCCAGGACAGGTACAGCATGGTGTTAGATACAGAGTAAAGCTCCCTCTACACTGTCCCCATCAAACACTCCCAGGACAGGTACAGCATGGTGTTAGATACAGAGTAAAGCTCCCTCTACACTGTCCGCATCAAACACTCCCAGGACAGGTACAGCACAGGGTTAGATACAGAGCAAAGCTCCCTCTACACTGTCCCCATCAAACACTCCCAGGACAGGTACAGCACGGGGTTAGATACAGAGTGAAGCTTCCTCTACACTGTCCCCATCAAACACTCCCAGGACAGGTACAGCACGGGGTTAGATACAGAGTAAAGCTTCCTCTACACTGTCCCCATCAAACACTCCCAGGACAGGTACAGCACGGGGTTAGATACAGAGTAAAGCTCCCTCTACACTGTCCCCATCAAACACTCCCAGGGCAGGTACAGCACAGGGTTAGATACAGAGTAAAGCTCCCTCTACACTGTCCCCATCAAACACTCCCAGGACAGGGACAGCACGGGGTTAGATACAGAGTAAAGCTCCCTC
This sequence comes from Scyliorhinus torazame, assembly GCF_047496885.1. Taxonomy (NCBI): domain Eukaryota; kingdom Metazoa; phylum Chordata; class Chondrichthyes; order Carcharhiniformes; family Scyliorhinidae; genus Scyliorhinus; species Scyliorhinus torazame. The sequence goes on from NC_092711.1 coordinate 132,874,860, forward strand.
TACACTGACCCCATCAAACACTCCCAGGGCAGGTACAGCACGGGGTTAGATACAGAGTAAAGCTCCCTCTACACTGTCCCCATCAAACACTCCCAGGACAGGTACAGCACGGGGTTAGATACAGAGTAAAGCTCCCTCTACACTGTCCCCATCAAACACTCCCAGGACAGGTACAGCACAGGGTTAGATACAGAGTAAAGCTCCCTCTACACTGTCCCCATCAAACACTCCCAGGACAGGTACAGCACGGGGTTAGATACAGAGTAAATCTCCCTCTACACTGTCCCCATCAAACACTCCCAGGACAGATACAGCACGGGGTTAGATACAGAGTAAAGCTCCCTCGACACTGTCCCCATCAAACACTCCCAGGACAGGTACAGCACGGGGTCAGATACAGAGTAAAGCTCCCTCTACACTGTCCCCATCAAA